>NW_026054575.1:163363-196592 GCF_022478715.1 Daldinia decipiens | reverse complement strand
GCCCCCCCCCCCCCCCGCCCGCCGCCCCCCCCCCCCCCGCCCCCCCCCCCCCCCCCCCCCCCCGCCCCCCCCCCCCCCCCCCCCCCCCCCCCGCTGGCTGATATAAGTACCTATACTTTCTGCTCTACCAGGAAATGTTCTCATAAACGAGAGTTACACAAGTTGTTGCTAATGACGAATTCTACTAACTATGTGGTGTTGTTCTAATATAGGTAGGCATAAAGGAGCTTCAAGTAGACTCAAAGTATAGTCATGTTGCTTTAAGATGAATGAAGCGATCTTAAAATGATTCAAGTCCCATGAGGTCTCATGAGGTCTATGTATGGTACATACCATACATCCCAAAATGGGATAATAGTTGTTGAGAAAGATAGTTGATTGGCTCGGAGCGCGCTCCAGACACATCTGATTGGTCAGATTCTCCCTGCAAGTCTAGTCAACCTGACCATTGGGAGAGCTTGTGCGACTCTTGGCAGTGTAGGTCTAACCAATAGTAGTTTAGTTAGCTACTGTTCGACATGAGAAAATGGGACCCGATCTAAGTTTCCCTCCCTGGGATCACTCACACATGCTCTCTTTTTATTGTCTTTAACTTGCCTGCAAGCAAAAAATAAAAATAAAAATAAAAAATACCAGCACTTGTACCTCTCTATCCGGGCTGAGTAACTACCTAAGATAGGCTTAGACACTTTCAGCTTAGGAACGTCGATAGGTACTCAATACAATTTACACATCCTTTTGCATCACCAATGATGCGCTGCGTGTTACGTGGTATAACCGGGACTACGCTGCGTTCCAATCTAAAGCCTCCGCCAGATGATTGACGGATGTTGACACTGGCTACAATTCCCTAGGATAGTTTATACCTAACTTGTTCTCTCAAGTTATCAATTACGCTTAATCGAGGCCGGACCACGCCAGGCGCAACGGGTCTGAGAGAGATTAGATCCCCAAGCTTCACGGAGTGAGGCCCGAACCATCCCACAGGTATGATTGGCTACACTCGATCTATCGTTTCCGATGTCGAGGGAGGCTTCCAGGACTCCTCTCTTTATAGATCCAATTCTTAACGTTGCAGAACATCCGGGCCAAAATGTCCGATTTCGACGTGAGGTAGGCATGAAGTTTGTTATGGAGTCTGTAAGTCGAAAAAGACTTGTAGGAACCCAATGTCCGAAAATTACAAACGCCTACTTCCGGCGCCCATGCCTCCCGGCTCTCAGGCCAAGGCACCGGAATCTACTTTTCAGAAGGAGACCGGTCCGCCCGTCAAGAAACGTACAGTTTCCAAGGCTGCCTGCAATAACTGCCGTCTCAAGAAGATTCGTGTAAGTACCTCACCTTCTGCCTTTTGTCCCCCAAGGCGGTCGTGTCGATCCCTTCGAGTCACTGACCCGTGTCCTGTTAGTGTGATGGGAAAAGACCTGCCTGCACGGCCTGCAGCAAGGCTGGCGTGGAATGCAACTTCGTCACCGCCAGCAGCGATGAGACCCCTTTCATGGCTCTGAAGCGGGAGGTCGAATCCCTCAGGAGATCCACGGAAGACATGCTAGAGATATTCGATTTGCTTGAATCGGCCCCTGACGCCGTGTCTCTAGACATTTTAAGACGACTAAAATCTACCAGGAATCTAGCCGAGGGAGCGAGCGACACTTCCGATATTTTAGCATCCGTAAAAAAAGACCTCGAGGACGATCCTCTTCTGCCTGTGAAGCTATCCAATCGGCAGCTAATGGCAGGCCTCATACCCGAGACCCAACAGACGCCCGAATACGAACTCATGATGCGATGTCCAACCGCCTACCCGATGTTGATTCCGGTTGAGATTGCATTTATTAACCTAGCCGATCTATTGCGCCCAGCTATTCTTGAACCGCCAAGAGCGCCTAGCTTGTATGCTTCCCTTACGGTTGGGTTTGTGGATACCATACCTTACGGACCCTATAACCTCGCCACCACGATGCTAACGTGCGTTCGCAGCACCGGACAAGGAGACATGCCATCATCCTCGAGCGTCCCTGCCGGCCCGAGCGAGGGCGGCATTAGAAGTGGGGTGACGCCAACTGTATTAGACGCGAGTGACCATGAAATAGGAAACTTTGAGCCATTGCAATCGATGCACACGATTGTTGACGACCGACTGAAGAGTGTGAACTTCCAGAGCTGGACCACCGTACCTATTACGAACGAGTTAGCTGCAAACTTGATCTCGTTATACTTGGAGATTGACCATCCATGGTGTCCCCTATTTGATGCCGATTTGTTCTTGAATGATTGTATACAGGGGAAGACTCACTTCTGCTCTACCCTACTCATGAATGCCCTACTGGGGTGGACCTGCGTAAGTCTTGATCTAGATACGGGCCGTCCAACAAGTACGGTGAGCTATTATTACGATCGGTTGCTGACGCGACCTAGCAATCGTATTCGAGTTTACAACCAGAGGCAGCGGCCTATAGCATTGCTTTCGAGTCGGAAGCTGAGAGATTATGGCAAGTGGAAAAGTTCACTAACACGCTGACTGCGGCGGCAGCTGCTCAATTTCTGAATAGTACATCAGCCTCTCGAGGCCGTGATGATTTTGCGAACCAATGCCTTGAGGAAGGCATTCAAATGGGGAAACGTATGGGCCGTAAGTCAACTTCCGGAACGTAACTCGGTGCGGCGGCGGCGACGTCACTAAGATACCCATGTCCTTGTGGTCTTATGCACTAGACGAAGCAAATCATTGGCTATGCTAACCCCGAGCGCGGCAGTCTTTGGGGTGGGTTCCGAGAACGCATCGGCCCTAACCTGGTTGGATCATCACCAAGATTGGCTCAGAGCTGCAAGTCACACCTCGTGGGGTATATTCTCGTGCGCTTGGTGAGTTGGACTTACCGCCCAGATCTACAACCTGCTTCCGATATATCTGTTCTAGCAAATACTCATGGCCACATAATCTTAGCATACGTTCCTTGCATCTACATCGAGCAGAGATCGAGACCCCACCCCTACTCCCTATGCCGGGACAGTACTTTGAGACTCATGGATACACAAACTATACATATCCACATCAGCGGACTCTTGTGTCGGCCCAAGTCAGCGAGGCCTTCAAAGCGATGTGTAAGTTCAATTTGATCGTTCACGAAATTATCTGGGCCTATTTCGGGACAAGTAATACCGTTCCTGCTGCCCGAGCGACGGTTGAATTCGCAGAACAGATGTATCGAAGGATGTTCGAATGGGCAGCATCGCTTCCCCTTGGACTGTCGCGTGGAAGACGTAACCGGCATTCCAACTTGATGTTACAGTAAGGTCCCCTTGCCGAATATGATCATTCCAGGCCAGAAATGATTTATTTCGGCTTCTTGAATGCTCGCTCCAGCCCACCTCATCATTCTAACATAAACTCGGCGTAGTCTCTACTACCATTGTACCGTGATGGAACTGTTGTGGCCATTCCTACAACAGTCTGCCAACAAGGAACTAAAGATGAAGCACCTTACGACTACGGCTGCTATAAAAGACATACACGAATCCTCGGTAAATCAGCTGAAGCGACTTGCTCTCATTTATTGCATTAATTTCTCCAATGCGTGCTCGTCAACGTTGTGGCATATCGCTCTCCTATATTTATCAAACGCAATGCTCTGCGAGACCATGCGTTCTGGTAAGCTGCGAAACCCGGAGTGTTGGTTCTACTTCATGCTTTGCATGACGGGCTACGAGAATATGTGGTACGTAACGCAGGCTCTCTTATACCTCGGGAATCTGACGTCCCCTACGGAGCTTGTGTCTCGAATTGTTCATGAAGATACTAACTTCTCCTCAGTATGTGATGCTGTCTCCTTGTGCCCGCTCCTTCACATTACTTAATTATGCATTTGCGAACATGCATGTATCACACCAATCCATATTTATGGAGTGTATTTCTCAGAAATGACGAACGCCTCTTGTTTCTGGATGGAATACTGATTTTCAGAATAGACGGCTCGTTCCAGGTAGCCGAGGTGACTATGCTTGGGCTCCTAAGCATGGCCTTGCGAAACGGATTTTTATCTGCCCCCGAGGCAAATACTATCCTAAATGACATGAGAAAAATAGGACAACGATATGATTCCCAATTTACAGTCCGAGCAAGCTTCATGGTCGACCTTGAGCTAGCGATGACGAATCCGAGGGAGGCACAAGTACAGACCTTAGCGAGTGCTTTTCATGAGCTAGCAATATTTCGGGAGTTCACAACTGGCGAGCTCAGGTAAGCAAGGGCTCGATACCTGTGGCATGAGCAATGAATTACCCCCTTCTCCCCCCCAAAGCACAAAACCCTCTAATACAAAGGGTTAGGAACCGTCAACAACACTCAGGGACGTTATCCCAACAGGATGTATCCTCGTAGAACGAGATGTCGCTCCAGCCAGAGGAAGTAAATGGTCTACGTCGCCCTCCTTAATTAACCCAGATCGACGAGCGCTCGGCCTCTGTTGAAGTTGTTCGTGTAGTAAAGCCAATATGGTGACGATAGCTAGCTCAGCTAACACATAAACCTAGCATCCCAACACATTTCGTGTTGCCAAAAGCCAAGGAAGACGAAGTTATTAGTAGCGACGAATGATGAAGGTATCCTACAAAGATAAAGACATAGCCATCGCTAAAACTACCTACCTAACCAGAACCGTGCTATTCGGACAGATTACGGGAAGTGATATAAGATCTGCACCTCAGATAATTATCAGATAATTATTCATCCTTGAGGCTTTTGTATGGCTTAAAGGTATTGAACTGCCCTGATATGGTAATTTACCAGCTCTCGGGGCGTGGTATCTTTAACGCCAAACTTGAGTAACTATTCTACGAGCCCTCACCTCTTATTATGCTAATAGGGCCACTAACTCACTAGATATTTTCCGAACATGAGCGAAGTGCTCTTCCTGCTACACACTATCAAGGCTGTAAACATATATCGAGTCCCAACGACTTCGTTTCGACCTTTCTCCTTCCCAACTAGAAAATATTAAGTCGGTCGGTCACGCTATACTAGCACGATATTCAGTTAAGATAGAGGGAATTAGCCAACACCCAATACTACACAAATGGGGCCATTAGCAGCTATCGACACATTATCTAGCAGAAGGAGAATTTTGGAGGAGGCGGGTACACGCTAGAGCATTAACACAGCGTGTTCATCGGCTGGGCTGGCCAAGAGAAAGATTTCGGATATCATCAGAAGGCATGGTTGTGTTTTCCAAATGCTACATCACGCAGTGAAGCGGTGAAGGCTCGAGGAGAAGCAATTGTTTCGTGGAATATCCCGACACCCACGCCTAGTTCTCGAATTCGGAATATTTTGGATATTTTTGGCATAAATCAAGTAGAAAGCGCTACGGCAGTACCAATATAACGACACCACATCCCAATTCTATACGCGGCTCAAGTTCGCATGGTCATAAACACACAATCACCCACCCACTTAGGTACAGCCACGCCCACGAGCTAGCTTCAAAGGTTAGCTTTGTCCCGACCACCATACAACGTCGGCATACGAGACGATTACGAACCATTTCCTCTTACTATATCATCATCATCATCATCATCATCATAACATGGGGGTTTTCATGGATGGCGTTATTCGATACACGGGGCATTCATCCTTAAATACCGGAACGAGATCATGATAATGAACTAGATCGAGTTAGAGCATTACGCCTCAACTATCAAAACGCTCAAGCTGTATATGACTTTTCTATCCATGCCTAAGAGGGAAACTAGGTATATAGGACAGATATTCAAAAGGTTCGAGTTACGACTGAAGGGGTGCAATTTCTCGAGATTTTCCCTATATATTAAACATGCTACGCTGTTCGATCTAAATACTACTTGGTGACTCAATCACGTACGTCACATTTGTGTGCATGCAATGGTGATAGTGGTACTAGTAGGTACCTACTTATGGTTTGATAGGCGTAAGATTGGCCACGCGAAGAACCCTAGATTGCGTTGTATCTGTAGCATATCGTCTTTAGTCTACCTTTAAGGGTGCCCATCGATGACAGGACGAAAGACAACGAAATTTGATTTTATACTAAAAAAAACTTTTTTTTTTTTTTATAAAGTGGTGATAATATAAGTGCAGCCAGCCATTGAGTAATAATAACAAAAAATAACAGTAATCAATTTAAACTTTTATCTTATCAGCCTCGGCCAACGCCGGAATAGAAAGTTGCATATTATAGCATAGTTATTACATTACTAACCTAGGTTAGTTATTACATATTATAGTATGTACAATACCAAGGCAGGCCTTTGCCAGATCGGGCCCGGGATGGTTAGGGCTAGCACCGGCATCCTGGATCAAGCGTCTATCTTATACCGCACGCGGGGCACACTGCACCATGCAGCACGTTCTATTATTCATATCCCGTTTCTTGGCGGGTGCGGGGGCGAGCTTGAGCTTGAGCTTGAGCTTGAGCTTGTGATGATTACTTTTCTGCTTTTGCCTTGGTATTATATACTCTTGCTCTGCGATACCACGAGGAGTTGAACACTTGATATCGAGAAATAGTTGTTGTAGTAGTAGTAGTAGTAGTAGTAGTTGTTGTTGTTGGGATATCAATGTTCTCTGGGAGAGTTTATGGGCTATCTCTTCTACTCGATATCAAGCCTCTAACTACGACTAAGATCTTTAATAATAGACAAAGACCCTGTCTAGGCGACCCTGTCCAGGTAGACAGAAGAGATGCCACGACTATCTTCGCAATGCGCCCTTCCGCTCCCGGGCCGGCTGAAGGCTCTCCCATTGCCCGTGGTACAAATCATCGGGGCGCTGGTATTCGCTAACATGGTCATCTGGGCGGCGGTCGGCGTAGTACTGCACTACTACCCAACCATGATCACTCCAGCAGTCCTATCATACACGCTAGGGCTACGACACGCCCTCGACGCCGACCACATCAGCGCCATCGACCTGATGACCCGGCGGCTGATCGCATCAGGACAGCGTCCCGTGACCGTAGGCACGTTCTTCAGTCTGGGCCACTCCACCATCGTCATTGTTACCTGCATCGTCGTGGCGGCCACGAGCGGCGCCCTACGCGACCGTTTCGACAACTTCCAGTACGTCGGCGGGATCGTAGGCACTAGCGTCAGCGCTGCGTTCCTCCTCCTGCTGTGTCTTGGCAACGGCTGGGTCCTGTATCGCCTTGTGTGCCGTCTCCGGTGTGTCCTCCGCGAGGCCGACCCGCATCGCTCGGAGGAAGACGGAGCGGACGAGGATCAGGCTGCGACTAACTTGCAGCTCGAGGGCGCTGGGTTTCTCGCTACTGTGTTCCGGAGGTTATTTCGCATTGTCGACCGGCCGTGGAAAGTATGCGCAGATAGTTTTGTTCGCGATCTTTGCACCCCCCCCCCCCCCTTTTCTCTATCGACCCCCTTTCTGCCGTTGACCCCTTAAGCGCAACACATCCCATTCATTGTGCATTCGTAACTCAAGCACCTTACTATATATATACTTTTGAAAATAATAATTCACTGACCGGGCGTGGCTAGATGTATCCTCTTGGTGTCTTGTTTGGACTCGGATTCGACACAAGCTCTGAGATCGCCATCTTGGGCATCGCGAGCATCCAAGGAGCGCAAGGGACAAGTCTTTGGGTTATTCTCATATTCCCGCTCTTGTTCACAGGTATGCTCTCATTCTTGCGCTCTTCACAAGTAAATCGGGAGAGGGGATGATAAAAAATGATTGGGTTATAATTCACATTCGCTAACGTCCGCCGGAACTATTAGCGGGAATGTGCATGCTAGACACGACGGACGGAGCCCTCATGATGGCGCTATACTCATACAAGGCATTCGCGCGTGATACAGTCGCCATCCTGTACTACTCAATCGTACTGACGGGCATCACGGTCGTCGTTTCAGCATTCATCGGCATCATCCAGGTCCTGTCGCTTGTGCAGCATGTCGCCGAGCCCGAGGGCTCCTTCTGGGACGGCCTTGGAGAGATTAGCGATCACTTCGAGATCATCGGCGGTTCTATCTGCGGACTATTTCTCGTCGTCGGTGTCGGCTCCGTCCTTGCCTACGGACCCTGGAGGCGTAGGGTCGAGAGGAGGCGTCGCATTGCTAGCGAGGCCCAGAGGTTACCGTCGGATGATGCTGACGGTGCATTCCACGATGTGGATGGTTGATTCGCTGGGACATATATTAGTGAGAGGGTATTCATTACCGTTGGACGGTCGTGATTTATGCAGCTGAAACTACGCCGCATGACGCTGTTAGAGCCTATAGAGATAGCACCCCTATTGGGCAGCTTAGAGGAAGCGTATACGTCGATAATAATACCTACGCAAGTAGGGACGAGCTTTATCGAACAAGCACATGTCATATCATACTAGTTAAAACTCTGCCAATGTGACATGATGTTAAATTCTTTATTTCTATTTGAGTCAGGTCGTCGATCCTATGGAGTGGAAAGAGATATTCAGAGAGACTTCCTGAGTAGGTGACAATTTCGTGACTCTATAACTTCATCTAGCCCTCCCGGCCGCCTGCCGTCGCCATCAACCACCACACCGATGCATAATAGCCAGGCCATCCGTCCCCGACAGCCCTATCCGATTCGCAAAACCAACCAGCCAGCCAACCGACCAGGCTCTTCCTATTCGTAGCGACTTATATAGCCGGAAATCGCAAAACCATCGTCGATGCCCGCGAATATGAGAGAGGGAGAAAAGAGAGAAAAATAAAAGGTATCCATGCTCCGAACGCGATGAAATAGGTAGGCCAGGTACCTAGGTTAATTAATTGTTGAAAGAAATACGCAATGCTGGGGGGATTTCGTTCCGCTGGAAAACACACGATGGATGGAATGGGATAGAAAGTAATTTCCCTCTCAAGTCGAGGGCTGGGCTGCTGACGAGTCGCCGGCTGTCTTTTCGGCTGTCTTTTCGGCTGCCGAGCACTGCGGACTACAGTCTCCCGAATCGGAATCGGGTGTCGGAATCGGCGTCGAGTCGACGGACGACTCGGAGGTGTCTGATTTGGCACAGTCGTCTTTATCGTCTGACTTGTGAGCATCTACATCTGCTTCGCCTTCTTCATCCTCATGTTTCTCATCCTCCCCCTTTTTAGCCTCGCTATCATCTTTCACCTCTTGATCGTCTTTCTTCTCCTCCTCCTCATCCTTCTTCTTCTCTTGGCCTTTATCGCTCTTCTTCTTCTGCTGCTCGTCGTCATTATCCGGCACGATCTTCTTCTTGTGAACGAGTTCGCCGTCGATGATCTCGACTTCGTCTGTAACATCTTTGTTCTGCTTCGCGCGCTCGCCGCCGGCGTTCATCTGCGCGTTGTCGATGTCCGCGGGGCCCTTTTCGCCCATGCCGTTCTCGGCCATGTCGCCGCCCTCGAGCACGACGCGTAGGTCCAAGTCCTCGTCTTTCGAGTACACCCGGAACCCGACGATGCAGATCGCGTTCCATGGGTCTGGCATGCCTGACTCGCCGTCACTCTCTACGACATTGTCATTATTAGTGGTCGCAGGTGGTGCTGTAGCCATCCGTGGCTTCTTAGACATGTCGTCCGATGAGTAAAGTAGCTCCCAGTCCTCGACTGGACTGTCGGATGAATCGCATTCTGATGAGTAGGCTTGAGGGGATGGAGGGGGTTGTTGTTTTTGCCCACTGGTGTTAGCAGGGGTGGCGTCGCCAGCAGAATTGGTCTTCTCTTGAGCAGCTTTCTCTTCGGAAACTTTCGTTTCGGTAGCTTTTTCCTCGGCAGACTTTTCCTCTGTAGGTGCCTCTTTGGAGGGTTTATCCTCATCCTTCTTAGTGCCGTCAGTCTCGTCCTTATCCTTTGGACTGTCTGCTTGGCCGTCCGCTGCGGCTTCTTTTGGAGTATCATCTGACTCCTCCTTCGGCTTGTCAGCAGAGTCAGAATCAGCATCCTCCTTTTTGGCTTCTACAGCCTCATCAGTCTGGCTGCTCTTATCTTCGCTCTGCTTAATATCGTCTGTCTGGACGGCTGCATCTTTAGGCCTCTCTTCCTCCTTCTTCTTACGCTCGGCTTCCTCAGCCTCCTCTTTCTTCTTCTTCTCGGCGGCCTCTGCCTCCTCCTGCTTTTTCTTTTCAGCAGCTTCAGCTTCAGCTTTGGCCTTTTCAGCCTCTGCCTTGATTTTTCTCTTCTCATCCTCTGCTGCGCGCCACTTATCGCGCTTCTCTTGGTTCTTCTTCGTCTGCTTCTTGGTGATGTCGCGGTTTAGATGTCGCTTTTCCCACATCTTTCGACGTTCCTGCATACGCGAGGAACTTGCCTTCTTCTGATCTGACTTCTTTCGGAGCTTTGCGACCTGCTCAAGATGCGCCACGCCCTTGCTATGGGCTAAGTCGTATGCATAACCCACTTGGGCTAACTTCTCGTTTTCCACGCGCTTGCGACATTCACGCTTGACAACGTCTTCAATAGAGGATATGTCGGTATCGCGCTCGGCCACAACACTGATGAATACCGAATAGTTGCCGGCTTCCATGTATGGTATTTCGATCGAGACGGAGCGTTCCATAAGATAGTTGCCATGGGACCTGACGATATAATCCTCGCTATCCGGGCGCCCCTGTTCATGCACTCGGAAGTGCATTCTGAAGCTATACTGTCCGTGCAATCCCTTGTAGTATCTGTCGTCGAGCTGCTGGAGAACTAGTACCAAGGGAGATTCTTTCGTCAGCTTGATATGGAATTTTTCGTTCCACTGGGCCTTCCACGGAACTTCAACACCAATCCATCGTTGGCAGCATCTCCAGTCGGGATCCCGGAATAGACGAGTCCTATCAAAGTGTTGATATTTCTCGAGCATATCTTCATAGGTGATCCAAAAGACGGAGTCGTTTCCAAATTGGTGGCCCAGCTCCTCCTTAACATCATTGTTCCATTCTTTAGAGCCGTCCGACCACGGTCCCTCCCAAATGCCTTTACGGGTCTTGCCCCAAGGGTTGCTGGTTCTTTAATTAGGCTTGCTAAATATGTTGGACGGTTAAAAAGACTTACCGGAGCTTTACTAGACGCTGACCATTTTTGAGTGTTCTAGCATCCATCACAACGTAGGCATGCCCCTCGCGGATGCCATTGCGGTCGCCATATCCACCATCGAGTAGGCCGGTAGAACAACCAAAGAGGAACTCCTGATTCACTTTGCAAAGTTCATCCTCCCAGAAGGCATCGACGTCAAGGATATCGGATGCCAAAAGCTCAGTGGTGACGCCGCCGGAGAGGTCTTCCAACCCCTCGCCGATCCAACCGCCAGATAGCGAACCATAATCACCATGAGCTTTAGCATATGCCTTTTCAACCAATGCGACCCAGGTTTCATGCTGGTCTTTACACTGGCCGAAGAACAAAGCCTTGGATCCGGTCTGGTAGGTTTTACGGTATACTTTCTCGGGCTCTTCACGGTCGATCTGCTGGAGCATCTCGCGCTGCATACTTGGCGAATCCCAGCATGGCGAAGTAAGGTATAGCTTATCATCGACAATAGAGTAAATCCATTCGCCGTCTCGGTAGAAAACGAAGCCATAGATTCCGATCCCTATTATATCGTGTCAGCAAAATAGTAGAGAATTTGATAATGTGATGCGTCACGTTCATAACTTACGAGTATCGTATTCAACGCACATGCGCTTAATTCTGTCCTCGACGTTGGCTAGTGCGCTCAAACTCGCAATGAGCCAACAATCACCGAGCGAGCCTTGCTTCACATCACCGGCACTTATATTCTTCATAAATGTCGGTTTCTCGAAGATCTCGTGCACTCGCTTAACAGCTTTAGGGACAGAAGTATTAGTGCCAAGTCGAGAGTTCGAGATGTCAAATTTGCGCGATCCCAAGTAGTTCAGACAATTGCCCTTGAGCCACTTAAGGTCCCAATCCTAATAGCAGGGATAATTGTCAGTTTTGATTTCCTTGTCTCAGAAGAAGGACAGAACGACAGAACGACAGAACGACAGAGCTGGAACGCACTAGGTCAAATCCTGGATCTCTATAACGGGTGTTGACACGCTTGCATTCTGCAATGATCTTCTTTACTTTGCGCGAGCATTCTTCTCTCGCACGCTCATATCCTGTGATCAGAAGCTCGTTCGGGCGCTCCGGGGTGCTTGGGAGTGGTACGGGGTCGAAGGGTAGAACCGAGAGCGCCTTGGTAAACTGCTTCGTAGTAAATCGTCTCCATATCTTATTGATGCTCTGCTGAGGCGGGGGCTTGCGCTTCTTTTTCTTCTTCTGATTTTGGCTATTTGAACTGGTCGTGTTCGCTTTACGCGGGGCTTCGTCGGATTCGCTCGAGGAACTATATCCGAATCTGGTGAGGTCCCGCTGGTCTGGCAGCTGAGACATGATGGAGTATAGGATGTCCAATGATCAATCAACTAGGACCGGACGCGTGCTTGAACCAGTTACGCGCTTTAGACTAACAACGATCACGGTAAACTGGGAATTTGGTTATGGACAGTAATATTTAAGATTTTCAAAACGCCCAACGCCAGGAAGGTATTCGAAGAAAAGAAGAAGTAGAAAACACAAGGGCTTTCTAGTCTACAATAGACAGCTGACAATGGAGTCTATGACTCGTAACTCGTACAGTCAGGCAGTTACCACCTCGAGAGCAACGATGGGGCGTAAGCATGAACGGGAGGAGGGCATGCAGAAGAATGAATCACGCAGAACCACTCACCGACAATGAGGCAGACCGTTACCTACATAAGAGAGGCTCGAAAAGGGCAAGACCCAGCCGTCGGAATCGCCTGTTTACCATGATTGGGTAATACTTCCCTGTATTGATCAGACTGACCCAGACTGACCCGGCGCATCTGGCGCAATTCTCCTGAGAGACGTGGGGAAGTATTCCCCGATGACTGAGGTATGTAGATATGTACCTAGGTATGTAAAAGGCAGACATGTACCTAGGTATGTAAAAGGCAGACAAGCAGATCCGGGATCGCCAGGGTCCTCTCCAAGTCTTTACACTAGTTTCGTTTCCATTATGAAAAGAAAGGGGGTTTTGGAATTTCTAGAGCAAACAAGTCCTAGACCGCAAAATTAGATGACTAGGTTAGCGCAAAACAAAACAAGCCATATTTAACTTAGGTAGGTAGTCGATACCTAGACTTTTAGATTGTGATACGGTGCGATACGGTCCAAATACCGAAGTCCCGGTAACACAGATCCGGTGGTGGACGTGTAAATGTGCAGAAGTACGCTCCGTAACTTATCCGTGCAAAGAAACGTGCAGTTAATGCATAAAGCACGGTACAGAGGTACCTACGTAAATGGTATTATTACTCGCAGGAAGTCCGTGCTAACTCTTGTTTCCTAACCCCTAACTAACCCCTAACCCCCCACAGATCTTCATTCGTCAGCGAAAGGGGGTCGGGTGATCTCGTCTTTGCACTTTGCATTATCTCAATGCCGTTCGCTTACGAGTCCCACCGGCAGCTTGCCTAAGCCTCAACTTCGAAGCTACCTACTAACTACATACATGACATGTTATGAGGTACCTATTACTTCGCATCTGTATATCTGTATATCTGTATATCTGTATATCTGTATATCTGTATATCTGTATATCTGTAGGTTATATCTGTAGTGTATAAGACGGCATGGCAAACCAATCACCTACAGCCATGTAAGTTAATGTCTGCATCTAAACGGAACACATATGAACGAAGCAATGCCATGGCACCACAAGTCGAAGTGAGCGTTAAACAACTATTTCTCTAACCTATTTTCAATTCGTCGTCAACTCCAGAAAATGATGTCGATAGTGATACAGCTCAAGTTGTGGCCCCAGCACAACATCTGCGCTTCCAGTAGCGCAGTTGCAGTACATACATACCCAGATACCCAAGGTAGCGCAGGGCGTGGACCCCGTCCCCAGACTTTGTTCAATCTTGAACGATGGCGGGACTTCCGTGCTGTCGGGAACAAGGGTGCCTACGCGCACGGTACCCATCCTTTTAACGGTACCATCCTTTTTTTCTTCTATTCTTTTATCAATCAGATCATCTCTGACGAATCCCCAGACAAGCTATTGCATTGCAATGCTAGCTCATGCAAGCCAATAAATCCAGCAACGTATAATAGGTAGGTTAGGTAGTTAGTGTAGAAGGTAATGGGAAGTAACAAGGCGACCTACGCACGCATGTTTCCACTGGATAGGAGGTTTGTGAGGTTAGGTATGTCTAAGCAGTTACCTATGTAGTATCATTATCATGTCCGATGCTTGGTTACGTTGGCTGCAATATCGGCGGGTGCCACTTAGACCAGGACCGGTAGTTGTACGTAGTAGTTCAACCAGTTCTACTAAACTGCGACCCCCTTTAAGTTCTGGGCCGTTCAAGTACAGATGTGCTGGACGTTTCAAAAAAATTACTCCAGAGATTAACAATGATCGACTTCGGTCTTGAATCCATTCCTGGCCTAGAATTCCACATCAGGGTATGTGGCGTGATATCGATGGCTCCTTGGGGGTTTTTCGGAAGAGAAAGAGGCGAAAAGAATTAGGGAAATAGGGATAAAATACACGACAAAAAATACTAAACGGACTTTTGAAGGACATGCCGAAAACGGCGGCGAGTCAGCTTATGGTAGTAATTTGGAAGTTCTGGCAGTTCTGGATTGTCGATCAGATCAGCGACATCCACTTGGCGTCGTCGACATTTGACACTTGTAAACTTGAGTCGATAAGCGGCTGAACCTAGTAAATCCCCCCTGACCCTCCAGTCCTCCAGCCCTTCCCTAATTGCTCTGTCCTATCTCCTATCTCTTTGACTACGTCCTAATGTCCAACGCATCGCCTTCGTTGAACAACGGCGATACAACAAACGCATCGTAGCTACAGCTATGAGTACTTGGGCGACGGTTTGGTATACCACAGTAGACTCATATATGGTGAGAGGTCGTGAAACGGGCGTGCGTGCAAGGTTTCTCCGTAGTCTACGAGATACGAAACTCCGACAACGTTTTACTTAGTACAGATTTTTGACGAGCTAATAGTAATATCCGAATGTATTCGCTTCAATATCATCAATCTGTGCATCGAATCAGTGATTTCAGCTTATTGCCGTTTATTATATGTTATCTGCTTACCTTCGTGTGATCCTTGATCCCTCCTGTCTCCTTACTAGGTTAGCGATAAGGTAGCTAAAGGGACGCTGCTGTTGACTACTCTGCAAAATAATACGTTAGGTTGTTTTACCAAGTATACCTACCTAGGTATGTACTCAACTAGTAGGACTATCTTCGCTAAGTCTGATGTTATCTCGCCGTCTTTAAAAGCACAGACTAATGTTCCATAAGGAGCACTATGCTATATCAGGTAGTCGTATCTATTCCAGGGTGCTGCGAAACAGATCCGATCGTTTGTATCTCGAAGGTTCTCAGAGATCTAGAGGTTAAACAGTCCCAACAACAATAGTTTCGAATATATAGGTAGGTATCTAGTATCATACAACTTACAAAAGGGAAGCAGAGCCCAGGTAACATAACAAGACGGCAGTCATTGTTGCACATGGCCTCATGAAAGGGTTGAACTGTCTACCTAGGACCGAGAAGAATGTATAACTGTTTAAAATAAAGTATTGAGTCATAGAAAAGTAGCTTTCTGGTTCCATATTCCTTGAAGCATTGCTGCGTATCCCAACTGTATCTCAAAGAATAATATAGCACACCGTTCTAAATATCCCTATTCGGTATTAAGAATGAAACGTCTTGTTAGTAGCCTAGCAACACACTTGTAAATTTTCTTTTAGATGAAGAAAGAATAAATGTAACCCCGAACTCCATTGCCCATTTTCCGTTCCAGTACCAAGTCTATTTTGTAAGTCGATGAATGCAATCATTAGTACGGAGTGCTGTTTTTGCTCCAATTTATGGAATATATGGAAGGCCAGAACCAGTTCGCTGCAGGAGCGGTTGATCATCGAGTTGCTGTTCGTCAGCAATGGGATCTTCATCATCGTCTTCGATTGCCTCTTCTTCATCCGCTAACTCATCCTTACTGTAGATGAAAAACTGAGCGAATATGCCCAGGTCTAAGAGCAACGTCCCTAAGCTACCAGCTAACCAACTGGAGTTGACAAGTATGTATCTCCCATATATCCGCTCTACCTCGCCAGGCTGGCATTGTGATTTGGCACAGTGAGGCTCGTAGGCGAATATCGAAAGGACATAGGTCAAATTTCCCAGGCAAGCGAAGAGGAAGAATAGGATGCTTACACCATCGGTTGATTTGCGACGCCAATTAAGCAGCAATTGAGGGAGTCTCGACCCAAGGTAGAGAAGAGCACATAGCCAACCGAAGATCTGGCCCCAAAGATCGAATGAAGGGAGACCCTCGTCCGCGGATGAATCGGGTTGACTATTTGAATACTGTCTGCTCGATAGCCATCCAACCACGCCCGCTACGCAGACCATGAGGACAGCCACCAAATTCCATATTACTGACTGTAGTCTCGTAGGCGGGGGAGGGGGCGTGATCGGAGCCTCCGACACCATTGGCACAGTCGGATTCAGATGAGACCACCCGCTTCCTCTTCTTTCCCTTTCATTAAAGTGGCCATTTAACAATCCTGTTCTCTCAGTAGGCTCACCGACAGCTACGACGTTCGGCGGTTTCGGCTGGGATGACGGGATTTCGTCCTTCCACGTAAAACCCTTGTAATAGAAGCATTGCGCTAAAAGAACGAAATCGGCTATCGTGTAGTAAATTGCTAGGATGAGCATTGTCGGTAGTACGCCTTGAAGTATGGCACCGAGTATATTGAAGACATCACCAAGCAGCCAGAGGATGATAAAGGGAACGGACAATCCATCGGTGGAACCTCGTCGGAAATTTTCTATGATCTGGGGGGAGAAGACCACGACCCATGCCGCAATCGAGATAGAGCTACGAAAAGCCACGAGATGTCAGCATGGAGAGAAAAGCCAGTTTATATAATTTAATATGAAATGCTCTGCTCACCCGCAGATACCTGATATCGCTTCGACATCGAGGTTCAGAGGCCCCGTAGGAGGAGCCATCTGTAGCGCAAGTTCAGGGGACAATAGCTGTGTAATAAGACCGGCGTTAGGGGTAACCAAAGCTCCAATGGCACGTAGAAAAGGTGTCAATGAAGATAATATACTAGGTTAGCACGCGTAAGCTTGGAGAGTAAAGTATGATATTCAATTATGAATTATGAAGAATTATGAATACAATTACAAGTTACGGCCAGAAAGAAGTTGTTCGCGAAAGGAATTTTCAATATTGACGGAAATGGGACGTTGCGCCATAGCGGCCCCCGGAACAAGACAAGAAAAGTTTCTGTTTCCAAGCTAGCTGCTGCTCTGATGACGCACAAACCTTACCCCACATGCATGCACCTGCGAGGATGCTGAACGCTTTTAAATTTCAACGCCGATAGGGCTATACCGTTACACACCTAATGTTGTCCCGGATCTCAAACAAGAACTTCCCCGTAAACAAGATTTTAAGATTCGAGATTGGAACCCGGTCGATAGTTTCTTTACGTACTATAATTCTCAGCACGGACTTATATTTAATTAGTTAATACCTTTAAGCTTAAAGCATTTATTTCATATCTCATGATTAACAAACAATTAAGTAGGAAATATATAAGCTGATGATATATTTACTTTAGGCTTTTGAAAATCACTTTACTACTTTTGTATGTACCTTAGGTACATACATATGTAGCTGAGAACTCGGAGCCAATGGCAGAAATGGGTAACATACTTTTCCCGCAAAACGCCGGCCATCGGTATCGGCGAATGAGACCAAATTACTCATCCATGCCGAGCTATCGCCATCGTGAAAGAACCCCACTATACTATGTAATCGGGGGTCTTTTATGGTACATATCAGAAAGAACAACTCTGTATTACCAATCAACAGAAAACTAAGACACACATCCCGCATAGAAAATAACATGTAATACTTAATAGTTACTAACTCTCCAAAATCCGATCCGACCCGTTATTATATATGTAGTTATTTCTTAAAAGTTTAGCGTCGTCCTTGCATTATTTCTTGTCAATATCTATGATTATTTTCCTAGGTAGTCTTTAAGTACATAATTCAGCTGGCTTCGTTTAAGAGCCCAATCCAACCCCACCTCAGTTTATTCGACTCCAACCTGAAACTAGCAACTCTCTTAACGCAATAAGAAACATTAAACCGTAATGGGGCACCCGACTCCGGATCTCCCGGTTCTTGCTGAAGACGACTCGATGTTGTCGAGGAAATTCGGCCGCGAGGTCGCCAACTACTTTAGCGGTAGCCCATTGAACCGAATCTCATTTCTCAGGACCGATTATGGCTTTTTGCGCGCTGCCTTCGCTCATCCTAGCGCGGCATTTTTACTACTAGATAACTTATCGCCGCTTGCTAAAGACCACGCAAATTTATCCTATGTTACTAGAGATGTAGTAGTGCCGCTGACGGGAGAGGAACCGTTCAAAGAGTCTGAGCAGGAACAGCTTAAAGACTTCAACTCGGCTATTACACAGCCTGTCGTCCTCTTCCTCGGTATCGATGAAAGGAAGCCCGACTTCCAGTATCATGATTACAAAGGCAAACCGTACTTCGCTGTCGATGTCACGCCTAAGGGTACCATCGAAGCCAAAGCTAAGAGTATCGTGGATATTGCTAAGGCCAACGGTGTCTCTTTCATCGATGGGAGGAGGCTTCTAACTTTAAATGCCCCAGATGGTGCGTACTAGCGTAATTATATTCTGCGACGATAATGTGCTCACAATGAAGTAGCGGCGATATTCGCAGAAGCCCGTGCTTTGCTTGACTGGAATAGCCGGAACCCGTTCTGTGGTGGCTGTGGTCAGCCAACTACGTCTATCAATGCCGGCTGGAAACGGTCCTGTCCACCGACAGATCTAGCAGGTGTTTCTGAAGGCGGTGCACCAAAGGAGAGAGCCGACTGCCCCACTCGGCATGGCATAAGCAATCTCTGTTTCCCGCGGACAGATCCTACCGTCATTATGGCTGTAGTTTCGGCTGACGGCACCAAAATGCTTCTTGGTCGAAACAAGCGGTTTCCTCCGTTTTGGTTCAGTACACTCGCAGGGTTCCTCGAGCCGGGCGAGTCCATCGAGGAGGCGGTCCGTCGTGAGACTTGGGAGGAGAGCGGCGTGACGGTAGGACGTGTTGTGATTCATAGTTCGCAGCCGTGGCCTTATCCCGCCAACTTGATGATCGGTGCGATCGGCCAGGCTGCTCCTGGAGGCGAGACGATCCATCTTGGCCACGACGAAGAATTGACCGACGCCAAATGGTTCTCCTTCGATGAAGTAAGAGAAGGCATAGCGACCGGCGTTAGCGGTTTAGGAGAATCAGCCCCGGCTGGATACAAGGAGGGAGCTTTAAGATTACCTCCGCAGACAGCTATTGCTAACCAGCTGATCCAAGCGGTTCTAAACGGCTACCTAGACGCAGTACCCAAGATATAACTAAGCGATCTCATAGCAGCTACAAGGGATAGTGTTGCCCTTTTATAAGATACGAGGTGTCTGGTTATAGGAGACGAGGTATTGATTTGGACTCTGGGTCCTTGATACGGCATGCAAAGTGATTCATAGGTAGAATGGAGAACTAGACATAGATCATCTAAACTTGCAGCAGAGCGGAAGGGCAATAGACACATGCAGTTAGAGACTAACTAGGTACAGCAAGTCAGCTATTTAACGAACTTATAGGCTGTATACCTACAGATGTTGGTAAATATAAAGGCCTTTGAACTAATACTTACCTTAGGTACCTATTGAAGTTCCGTTCGGTGTAATAGAAGTGATTAAACTGAGGTTATATCTTTAAGGAGGGAAAGGTGGGGGAATGTCTTTCGCGCCTGTATGTAGAACGAAACAGTACTTGGATACATACCTAGCCTATAGTAGTGTATCATGTCACGTGTAATCTTTGCAAACTTAGTGGGTCCACCCAGTGGTTGGGTGGGCGCCGACGGTAAGCCCCACTTCGAAAAAGGCCTTTAAAAGTTTCTCTGCGCGCCTCACCTTTGAAAAATTTCTTCTTTTCCTTTCCTCATCATCAGTATGGGTTAAATCTACATCGTCAAATGTTTATTTAATTCAGATGGAGGCTCCACTACGGTGGCTTGCTGAGGGTTATCATCTTATTCTCTATGGGTTTCCTTCCGTTCCCGGCCTCCTTTATCAACTTGAAAACGCTCTTCCTAATCAGCCGCCGACGCCAGCTCTTCCTGGTTCGCGACTGTGGGGTGTTTCCTACATTTTGTGTCGAGATGTTTAGTTTTATGTTCGATTTCCGATTCTACACAATACACAATAAATGGCTTGTGGGCTGGGTACTTGAATTGAAAATAAATCATTGTAGTTGGCTAGGAATTGCTGTAGAAATAGCCTAGAAGAAGGCCACTGTAAAGATTTGCAAGTGGACAGCTTGTCAAGCACAAGTGAATGTTCAGGCGTGGAAACTAGACTGGGTTTCGAGGATTCTTCTGCGAATTGGCTCGAATGAGACCTTTCCCACCGTGACCTAGTTGACCCAGGACTACATACGGGATCACGAGATGCATGGGAAACTTATTACGATCGTGGAACAGAAATCTAGTCTGGGAGGTTTAGTTTATTTGCCCTATCTGAGCGCTGTGACTACAATCCCAAGTGCTAGCGCTACTAGTACTACGTCCTCCAGTGACTTGGCCGAAACAGCGTCTAGTAAAGGCGCTTAGGGGGAGACATGGTAGCCTTGATGGTCAAGCTACCGACGTTCTGCCAGCCCTTCTTCAGCAACGAAACAAGGTAGTTGATAGCCAACATGATGTTGCCGACTAGCTCATCCTGGGTCATGCCGACGTTTCCGACGGCGACACCCATGCAGAGAACCTTCTTGAGCTGGAACTTGATCGTGGACTTGACTTCGTTGATCTTGCCAGTGAGATCATCGGCGTGGGAGACAGGAGTAGGGAATTTACCAGCTGAAATTGAACGGTTAGCTTTAATCTCTGTCGAGTGATATACGGATTTTCACTTACCCTTGGACAGACCAGGACCCAAGAGACGAGGAATCTGCTTGATCAAAGCCTCAGAAGCGACGAAAGCATCGTACTTGCGAGCGAGCTTCTTGATAAGCTTCTTGTTCTTGTTGAGCTTCTTCAAGTCATCAGCAGACATGGCGTCGACACCGCCGTGCTTGGCACGGTCAAGATCGTGCTGGTCACCCAAGATGCTATATCCCACGTGTAAGCCAGTGTTGATTTGACGATAGACAAGGAATGTAATACCAGATGCTCATGTTCGGGCGAGGGATGGCAGGCAGCTTGATGGTGCCAGAGAAACGCTTGTCACGCTGAGGATCATAGTTCTTGAGGCCGATCTGGAGTTCGACGGTCTCGAGGAAGTTGCGCTTCTTGGTGTTGAGAGAGTAGTCAAGCAGTTCGCTGACGTTGTTACGCACTCCGGCTGTAGCGGGGTAGAAGTGTCAGTATATTATCCCCATTTGTCTTGGAATAATGTATAATTAATTTACAATTGACGTACCGACTGTGATTTTCGACATGATGACAGTCTTCCAATAGATGGGGCTCTAATGGTGAGGATTACTGCGTAGGTTGGTATTTTGAAAATCAGAAAAGCGACGCTGGTACGAAACTGCAAAAGTAGGAGGATTTAAATTTATTTTGCGATTTTGTGAACTTTTGTGGGCTATCCACTGAATAAAAGTGGAGTGTGTTAAGTCCGAAGCACTAATACAATAACGTACCTACCTCTCTAGTCAGATATCGGTATGTAATCGCATTTCGTGCATACCTAGGTAGGTACATAACTTTAAACACGGTTGATTGAATTATCCCTGCCCACTTGCATGTTGTATACAAAAATACAAAAATTCGCTTCTCAACCTCATTCTTGGGGAGATCATTCTCGGGAAGAGCTTGCGAAATGATTCCGAAGTCCCGTCACCTGCTACATATCGTACATACCTATGGTAATACAACAGCAACCCTACATTTTCAGCCCAGGAAGTCAAGTCTATCTTCAGGCCCTACGCAGTACTGAATTCTGTAGTCGAGAGGCGCTGTTTGAAAGGCCAATCGAGTTGTAGGATTCGTACTCCTACGCCATGAAGGCTTTGGGCTTAGACAACCATGAGAACGCCATTGTTAGCTCTTATGAAACATGAATACGTATGCGCCAACTTCATCTACGGCGTATTGCTGGGTATTGCAATGCTGGTCTTACGTTGGTACGGGGTCTGTACCATTTCGTTTCAATACGTTTTCGGATCGACGGTAGTGCTTGATCTGGGTCTATCGTAATCGTCATCTAAGCCTTATGACTGGCCTTATGGCTATTCGCCCAGGGCCCGTGAACTCGACCGACCTCATATCCTAGCTGTGGCTCGCACCTATTAGAACCAGTTCGACCAACCGCTTTCAGCTTTCTTACTTTACCGCAGCTCAACTGTTCAAGGACAGTCTAGGCATAGATCTGTCAATGTGATCCTGCACAGATATTAGAAGTCCGTGTTACTTCTTGTATGACTCGAAAGTCCATTATCCGACAGGCCTCTGATACAAAATACCGAACTGGTGAAAGTTTGAGCTCTATCACTTACAGGTGTTCTACCAACCGAAGATCTGTTGGTTAACAGCTATCGATCTAAGGGGTGGGATAATGGTGACGTGAAATTCTGCAACCCTCCCTCCTGCGGTGCAACGTCCATCCTACAATCAAATTCCCTCCCGCACGATATGCGCGCTTTTGGGGATTATGGACTGAATGCCTTACCAAACGCCACTCAGCTCCGGTCTACAGTTGAATCGTATGAGATCCCGAATGGACCAATCCTGTTAATATTATGTAAGTAAAGGTGTGAGCGATACCATCTCACAACCTAAACGGGAGAGCCGAGTCTAAACGCATCCGCGCGGCTCTCTTGTCGACGGCGTCCCTACCTGTTATCTGTCATTATATGTGCATTACGCACTCCTTTCAACATATCCTCGAGTTCCGTGAAGTGTATAGTTGATATAGATAGATCTTATCTACGAATACATGGACGAAGCTATGTGAAACTGATATCACCCACGAGTTAAGATTTCGACTATTAAATCAAAGATTTGCCATGTTCTATCGCCAGTTTACTGATCTTGATACTTAATAAGCGCCCCTTTAGCTGACATGGGTCTCGGCATGCAAGCCATAAGTGACCTGAATCCATCTATCCGTATGCAGGCTCTTTACGCTGTCTCCTCTCCCCATATGGTATTTTTCGGCCCCCGTGTGGTGGGGGCAGAAGCCATCTATCGGTCAATATGGGAAACGTATGAATACTCACAACTGCCTCGGACCGTTTCCAAGTGGAAGAAACGTCTGGGGTGTTCCGATGGCCCTTATCGTCATCGAGGATCTCACCCGTAGGTACGTGTCAATATCAAAACTTAACAATAACAACTATTCATCTACATTTAGTAAGTTCATATCGACGTCTTCTCTTATGTCTAGGTCGTGGAATGACCAACATCATTCGAAATAACGGATCATATATGTTGTCCTAACATCTTCTTGGCCCGGGTACTGACCCAAACGATATTCACCCACGTAATGCAACGTATTAGGCTCGGATTCCCTGCATTTATAAGCTGGACATCATAAGATTCTTGTATCTTCATCCTGAAGTCGGTCGACTGAAGGCGGCTCGGACCTTTCTTGGTCAAGGTTACCTATCCCCCACGAGGGTGGTGTACGTCACCGTGGAAGCTTTTTATGAACACATTTCTCGAGGTATCCTGTGGCCCGAACCAAAGAGTACAAATACAAGATGCAACTAGCTCCCATCACGGTTCTCATTAGCCGTTCAACACAAGGTCATGATGCACCAGAGACGAAAGGACACCTTGGAATGACCGCTAGCATCATACTGGCCAGTGTGGTCACGATTACTTTAACCATTCGTTTATATACCCGCAAGTGGTTAACCCGGGGATTCGGGCTTGACGATATCTTCATTATACTCGCATATGTATGTCTGGGCTTTAGTTATACTATAGTCCATTACACTCACTAACACTCGGTAGTTTCCTTCCACCGCATACACTTTAGTCGGCATTATTACTGAGAAGAACCTTCGGTGGGACCATCACAACAGGGGCAGGGAACCAAATCTCTCTACCTATAGCCTACAAATAATGTAAACCCTCCTTCGTTTCCAATCTAATAAACGTGGGTGTATGCTGAATACATACTAGTTTCGCCAACCAAATCCTGTTCGAATTAGCAACTAGCTTAACCAAATTATCGATACTCATCCTGCTCTATCGGCTCACAACTGCGGCGAGTGGTCGCAATGTGACTATTGCCGTATTGATATCAATAGGGACTATTGGCATCGATTGCTTCATCTTCATCTTTGTCAGCTTTCTCCAATGCATGTACGTTTACTAGTGCACAGGGAATAACCTGATGTTTGTATCTAACTAACTACCTGATCTATTAGACCTCTATCAGCCTATTGGGATCATTCGATCCAGCCACAGCATTGTATCGATTGGGCTGCCCACATACTCGCAGCTAGTATCATCAATACCATCACCGACTGGGTCGTCGTACTCCTACCCATCTGGGTAGCCCTTAGGTTAAACTTGCCTATCAGACAAGTCGGTATAGTTATCTTCCTATTCGGGCTCGGTATTCTCGCAAGTTCCGCGGGAATTGTGAGAAGCTACTATGCGTGGATTTTGATTTTTCATTCTTATGATATCAAGAGTATCAGGGATGTCTGGCTTACTAGTATTATTGAATTGAATCTCGGTATAGTATGCGACTTGGTATCGTCTACATATTTAAGGACCCGCTAATATGGCTACAAGATATGTGCCTCTATTCCAGCCATGAAGCCATTTTTCGCAACCTATCTCCCAGGGATATTAAAGTCTTTACGACAACGTAGTTCTATGACCGTCAGGGATAGAACACCACTGACGCATTCGCCGTCTTTTACGACCTTTATTGACCAGTCCTCGCCGTCCTCGTCTTTTCTTCTACGGCACTTAGCACCGTTACCGGCTAGCCATCAACATGTCAACCTCAATAAACCATTGCCGCCTATTATACCTCCCCGATATGCCGATCTCGAGATGCAATCGGAACCTGAAGCGGAGTTGGGTACATCTTACCGCCCACCACAAATACCCCCTCGTAGCTATTACAGGGCCGACATATCGCCAAGCAACCTACTACCGAGTGATTGGATATTCATCATGTATCAAGAGGGCAATGACCTAAGGCTTCTCCAGCAGATACCTAACCGCGCCGAACTGGCTTGATCCATACTGACAGTTACGCGGCATGCAGACTATTTCCAATATCATTAACAACGGCGTTTAATGGGCACCAGGGCATTGCGTGGGTCTTGATTCGTTCATTTGGGGGTATTAGGCTGGAATTCCCATCGTTGTTCAGATCAGTTTCAAGCTCTTAGAGGTATACACGCAGTTTTGGACAAGGGCGACTGCTTAACTATGTTGGCATAGACTCGCGGGTTGCTATTATGGAAGTACTTGCTTCTATTAATCGAGACTCAATGAGAACATTTAGACCGAGACTGGATTAGGCTTTCCCCCTTTTTCCAGGTTTAAGGGTAGACACGAGAGGCCGGCTTGATTAGGTAGGTAAGGATGCTATCTTAGAGAAACAGAAACAAATCACATTTGACCGCTCTCTTCGCGTGGGATCTAACGATGTGCAACCTTAAAGAAACCGCATATGTCAAGTGACCCATGTTGGTATGTACCTCAGGCACATGTCCTATGCATGTTCATAGAAAGGAAGGCTGTAAATGCTTAACCTAGGTAGTATGCATTGCAGCGTAGTAAGTAGGGTTTCAGGGTGTGTGTTCTAGGGGTTAGGGACTCGGTTCTGCAAACAACTCACTCCACCCTAACCTAGAAGGATTCGGTGCGTGAAACAGCTGTTGGATCTGGTAGGAGTCCTGTTGCTGCTCTCCTCTCTTGCAGCTATTGGCGGGGCCATTAGTGAAGGCAGATTTTCTACAACGTGCTTTACATGACTCTCTTGTGGCCAATATATCTCCACGGTCGTCATACTACACCCACCTCGGCGATCAGCGGCCGGAGGATCAGGGTTAGGTGAAATCCTCCATCCCCACGGCTTAGATAATGCTATGGGCATATGAACAACTACGACAAGCACACGCCATAGGGTCTGCGTCTTGAGCAAATCGATAATTAGGATCATTCATCGATTCATCGCCGTGATAATCTCGTAATCTCGACTCATGTCTGGTAGAGCAAAATCACATAAGCATAACGTCCTTACTGCATTTGTGAACCACTAGGTCTTCTAAAGATCCTTATGCTAGATGAAGTGCCCAGACTCCAAATCCAAGTATCTAGTGTCATCAGCACTATGTACCCCTTTTTTATCTCATCACGAGGTGGACCCAGAAAGCATGGAAACAACTTCGCTGCTTCGGGAGGAACTCTAGGCTTGAGTTGCAGAGACCAGTAGCCAAATACACTGATAAGACTATCTATTCCGGACGTCTCATCTATAACCTGGGGATTTTCGAAGGTTGATCCATTTTATCTTGTGGTCGGATCGATCTTCGGGTTGTTAGAAGAAGCAAAATATCTAATCGAAGACCATTCCCATGGCTTATATCTGTAACTCACTAGGTCTCAATATGAGCTTTTTAATCATAGGATAATGACAAGATTATTTGTAACATGAGATCGGTATTCTACCCACCCAACTATGATGTTGACTCATACGTTTTTAGGCCTTATGCAATCAAGGCAAGAACCCGGTCTCTTGTAACTGGGGTTATATCCGAGGCCCCTTGGTGTAAACAGGCGCAACGGGGTGGCTTAAGAGTGACACCCGTTACCTATGGTACGACAGACATCTCATAGACCCATATCGCTTATAGATTGCCCGTAACTATAGTTGGCTTCGCCAGCAAGAGACCACAAACCCAAAGATGTGATCGTCTTCATACCAGTTCACAAGCACAAAGACCTCACAACGCACTTTGGCGTGATACGTCTCGGATCGCTAAACGTAGGTAGTCTCCAAGCTCTGCCTATCACTATGTGCTGCGTCACACCTGCGAGACCGCACGGGTTCCCGCTTCTGCTCTCCTTCCGTACCATCCCATATTCCCCTTCTTACGAGCCACATCGACGCCTATTAATAGACTTACATCGTACGAGCTATCTATATTATCAAAAACTATCTCCGCATCTCCGCAGCCTGGAATGCCACTTTCGTTATCGAGTTATCGAGAATCAACACTGATTTATATAGATGCCTGCTGGATAGGTTAAGTACCCCCCCTCCACAATGTGTATAGTATCGCAAGAGGCATAGGTGACATTATACTTTGCTACGTAACAAGCACTGGGAATTATACCTGTAGAACTATCCATATTTATGTTAAAACATAAATTGGGTTTTCATCGGGGTTTTTGTGGTAAGAATATATATACAGTCAGGTACTCGGTACTCTCGCGCTATGATAGGCAGAACCAGCACCTATGTGGATTAGGTATTCCTCAAGGGCTTAGCAGTCTACATTTCACTCTTCATTCTTCCTCCAGGGACAACCACAATCCTCAAAATATCCACGAGACGGAAGGATACAAAGGGAACTCTTTTATCAAGGCTATGGACGGTAGTCGTTCTTCGACTGGTAACTAAAAACACCTCTAACTATCAAACTTCTAAACATAGCTCCGCTATTCTAGATTGAACACCCCGCGGCACAATATCAAGTGCCATCTATTCAGGTCACTTGTACCAATAACAGCATCCCCTATCGCCATCTTGTGGCTACAAATCTTCAACGATTGACCACCGGGGCGACGGTTACTTTGATCTTCACCGTAGCCGCAATGGTCACCATGCCCTCTCGTGGCATATCCTCATCTTCTCAGGCATATACATCCTGGATCAACTCTCGCCATCCTTTGGCATATCCTTGGTTTCAGGTTTCAATCCGGAACTCTACTATCAATAAGAGGCAGCGCCGGAATCCCTGGGGTCCCAATGCCGGATTTGGCTCAGAGCGTGGTTTTCCACATATTCCCCGTGGAGCCTGGCTAGGCTCCGTCGCGGTCTCCTGACCAGCGGAAGTAAAAGTAAAACTGGAAGTCTGCACTTGCAAATTCCTTGGCTTGTAAAAACATCCATGGTGCGCAAGTTTCACTAGTGGCTGCGAGATATTAGGTTAGCTATTATTGGACAAAACAGCGTGGAAATTATCATCACATACATTCTTCACTTAGCGAGAGTGGTGTCCGTGAGATCGCCTGTAAGAGTCCTGGGTGCTAGACCCTTTGTTGGATGAAAGCAACTTCTGGGAGATCTTTCCCATGGCTGCCAAGTGGTCCCTGGCCTCAGAGATGTTTTGCAGGTAGTCAAAAGCATCCGGGACGCTAAATTCCTGGAGATATGTCTGTAGAGCCTTGTGGTGTTGGTACCATTCATCTACCATGGGTTGCTCAGCGGCTCTCATAGCTGCCTCTGCTGCCTGGGCATATCTGGAAGCATGCTTGCGGCTGCTGGTGCTGTCTACGGAATCCTTGCTCTTGCGCTTCCGGCCCTTGGCCGAATGTGCGGAAGAGCCGTGTCCGGACGGAGGAGACCCACTGACGGCATTGAGAGAATTTCCATTATCATTGTGGACGCGTCTCATATGGTCCTTTAGGTTCCACTGGCGCGGGAACCCATTTCCGGGAACAGCACGGTCACATCCATCGTATGTGCAGAGGTAGGGCTTGTCACCATGGCCATGCATAGCATGAGCTTCGCGCTCATGTCGGAGGAGACATGCGGTAGAGGAAAATCTGGCGTTCTCGCAAGATTCAATCTTGCATCGGTATGGCTTCAAGTGCGAGTCGACAAATTTGCTATACTTTGGTTAGATTTGCAGGCGCGACTAAGACAATTGGGGACTGACTCGTAGTTGCACTTGAGCTTTTCAGGCTTGTGGTTGCAACTGGATTGACCCTCAAATGGGCAGTGGAATAGCCCGTCGTTTTGCGGGTAGGCGTTCTTGTACAAGGGGTGGTCCCGAGCAGAAGACTCACCGTCACCGCTGGAGCGGCGCGAAAAAGCAGGAGGCAACGCAAACATATCGTCTGGCAAAACAACTCCATTGGGGTCCTCTGTGGTCATCAAGCCCATCTGACGATCGAGGCTAATGACGTTCTCTACGTCAGAGTGTTTCCAAATATCATAGCACATTGTTTTTAACATACCTTGGCGAAATGCCATCCATAATAGGCGAAGAGTCATTAGTTCGCGTGGGTGAAGCATCCATAGGAACAGACCACGCATCCTCACCGGGACCGGGAGTAGAAATTCGAGATTCAACGGGGCTGAGAGAGCTCCACGTAGTAGCAGCAGGCGAGTTCCCCGTAAGGCTAGCCTCGAAGTTCAGCTGCATCTGCGTTGGGTCGATATGCTGTTGCGCCATTCCCGACGAAAGAACAGCAGGAGAGTATGGAAGTCCATCCGCAGATAAGCCTACACTTATGGGAAGCGTGGGGTAGAACATCTGAGAAGATACTGAATGGGTATCTGAATCCTGGAGGAGATATGCATCCATCTGTGGATTACCTGTCATGTCAAAATTCGACATGTGCGAGACTTGAGGTAGTCTCGGCCGGCTCTTGTGAGCAGTGGGCTTGATTGTTCTGTTCTTGTGGCTTCCAGAGGAGCCTCGCGAGCTAATCCTCCGCATGGGTTCTGTGGTAGGAGCTTGGGCCTGCTCCGCGGCAATCCATTTGCTGGTCATGTCTTCCACGGCTTCATTCTGGTCCTGTCTGGGAGTAACTTGTCCATATGAAAAATGGAAATCCTCTTCTCCATTGAAGTTCTGTGTTCCTTCAGCTGTTGTGTCCCATACTGAACCATGGAGGTCTGCATGTCCCGTCTGAGAATAAAGAAAAGATCCGCTGGAATTGGCAAGCATATTTCCTTGGGAAAAAGAGCTATAGTCACTGAGGTTGAGGTTAGTGTTCTGTATTCCACTAGCCGGTGGTGAAAATCACGAAGATATGCCCCAAAATCAAGTACAGATGAAATACTTTCAGTATGGTACAACTTTGTTCCTGTTGTCGCGATATTGGTTAGTTTTTCAATACCTTTGGCTTGAGCAAGGGGCAATGTGTACAAACCAGACTGAAGTGTCGTATGCAAACTAAGAATCCAAAATAGGACCCAGAGAAAACGACAGAAAAAAAAGCAATCCCGAGATGGATGATCCAAGTCGTAAAAACACATTGGCCTAAGCAGTAAACTGAAAAAGCATGTGGAAAAGACAATAAAGGAAAATCCGGCTAGATAAAAACCAGGGAATTCCAGATCGAAGTGCCTATTAGAGCACGAAGAGTTTGATGTTAGTTACACATACACGCGGTCAATTAGATGCAAGAGCCGATCAAGTCGGCATGCAATGGCATACGTACTGTAGTCGAGAACACAACATGTGCGAATCCGGGGTATTGGTAGTTCCATTGGCGAATAGGTTCCGTGTGCTCTAGGGTCCTGGCAAAAGCGACATCGCAACTAATACTGCTCCTTAGGGGGATTCCAGAAAAATAATCCTCGGCAGAAGTCGAAATGTCGTCTATCCTATGATCAAATCCGAGATCCAGAGTACAAGTCAAGCGTTGCCCGATACTACCACTGAACGTGCGAAGCAACGCAGCAGAAACGTGAGCGTCCACTCGTGTAAAGAACCAGAGTTGTTGCTGAAGTGTCCGAAGGTGAAGTATGACTAGAAAATCCATTGATCCGTATCAAAAATCCCTAGGCAAAGTCCGGAGAGCTCGAAGATCAATTCACACCTGGTCCATGGGATGGGGTCCTATCCGCGTCTGGTAACAATGCAATACTTTTCACTGGCGTCCTTGGAAGTCTATCCTGGGGTTGTTGTCTGTTGTCACAAATGTTCTTGGCGGGCGATACTCACCGTAAGTTTAATGAGAGTTGATCTCTGATAATATCTGTTCCATCTGAGAGACGTGGAGTGGTCAAGCTTAGACAATACAAGTATTGACTATGCTACTCGTGAAGAGCCTCAGAAATTGTCCTCGGTTTGAATCCCAGGAAGATTGTCCTCCGGCATCCCATCTGGCTCCATTCCCATGAAGATCCTGTCCCGGAATTGTCCTGTCCTGTCCTGTCCTGGAAACGGAATATCCTGGGTCATATCCTGGCAGAGCACAAAGCGAAGCACTTGCGGGTAAGAGAATGAAAAACAACGCGTACATGACTTTCGAGCAACATGGTTATTCGGACAAAAGAAAGCAAACCCCAATACTCCGGCAATAAGAAAAGAAAGAAAAACAATGCAATATACCTCGCAGGAGTGTGGACGTCATCCATGTCTAAAGATGAGTTGAAGCCTGACATGTTGTCCTGGCGGGAAGCAACCATGGCTGACATTGAATCCTTGTGGGATGAAACGAGTAACAGGCTCTCCGGATGATCCCTAATGAATCCTGTGGCAAAACACTGGGGGACACGGAGCAGCAGTGAGACTGGTTTCTCAACTGAACTGGACTGGACTGAACTGAACTGAACTGGATACAGTTTCTCTGTCGACGGAGAGGTGTTGCAACAGTCGATCCTAAGGGGTTAATAAACCACGGCCTGATGGGGTATTGATGGATTTGTCCTGTGGGGGGGACTGTGGAAAATGTCTCGGGTATAGCAACAAAAAAATAAGCCACGGGATGAGAGTGGTGATGATGGGTCTCGGGTTGGGCAGAAATGTTAGGTCTTTTGGGCTGGAAAATAGGAGTGAAGAATGGATGTTGGGCAGAGAGAGGGGACATTCGGGTTTTATTGTTGTGCCATAGGCAAGACTGATGGATGGGGTTGGCCAACGCACAAGAAGTGATAGGATGACACGATGCCAGGGTTGTCGTACTTCATCGACGCCGTTAGCCGTCGTTGACCTACCACCCTGGACATTGGCGCCGGGTTAGAAATCAGCGACGCCAGCAAAACGCAGCAAAACGCAGCAAAAAGAAGAGAAAAGCAAGGAAAAAGTTTCATGGGTGTGCAGATTGTTATCGACCCCGCTCCAAAACCTGCAGGATAAGGCCCACGAACTGGAAGATAATTGGTTAATTGTGGGCCACCGGCCTGGATACTGCCTTGCTTCTAACAGACTACTGGCTGATCGCTGCTGCATCTGCTACTTGATAATTTCGATAATTTCCCTCCACCTTCCTTCCATGTCCTTTTTCCCATGTCCACTGAGAAACTGCGCTGGTCGTAATGACCGTGACGGCCGTGATAGCCCTTTTGATACTGCATTCGTAATAGGTTCGCAGTGCTCGGTCCGTGACCATGTGGGGACCCTGAAATGTTGTCGACAGTCTATTGAGCGCATCTTATGCGCCGTGACGACATTTGACGAGGGGTTGTCTCGTTGCTGAAGTAGGCCAGCACATCACTGCATAGCACCGTATAGCACCGCATCGTTCTGTATTTCTACTGGCACGAGCCATGCGCCAGTCGCGGAAATTTGTGTAATATTCAGCCGTCTTCTTAAAACCCTCATTGCCAGCACTGCACCATCGATATTGTGCATCATCAGCTGGCTTTCGTTCGGATTCTCGGCGAGCAGAAGAAAGCGACAGAACTTAGATGTAAGTGCAATTTGCGCCTGTTTTGGCATTGAAAATTAAAAATTATCGACGATGATGAATAGTCGGTGAGCGAGAGAAAGAAAAAAAAAAAGAAGAAAAAGAAAATTTTTTTTACGAGTGGTTGTCTCGTCTCTCGTCTCTCGTCTAGCATCGATCAAAAACCAATGGTATCGAATGAATTAATTGGATTAATTGGCGCTAAATGGGACACATTAGTCCTTCTTAAGCCCTGACTTGTCATGTATGACAATTGACAATTAGCAATTAGCAATTAGCAATTAGCAATTAGAAATTGACGATTTTCAAGCTGGTCCCTTGAATAGTTGATTTGCTGCTTTGCTGCTATCTGCTTTGCTGGTCCCTTATTCCATCCGCTATTCGATCCGCACTGACAAATCGTTATCCGCACCATCCGACCGAAAAAAAAAAAAAAAAAAAAAAAAAAAAAAAAAGGGCATTATTTTGTTTGGGGTGCAAACCCCAACCAAAAAAAAAACCCCTGTAGTATCAAGTTTTGT